>NW_024526377.1:2419975-2426759 GCF_017590135.1 Pyrgilauda ruficollis
GGGCCCGCCCGGCGGCCCGTCCGGCGCTCCAAGGGCAGGCGGCTATGGCGGCCGTGGTGGCGGTGGCGGCGCGGGGCGGCCTGCGAGGGGCTCTGCTGGCGCAGCAGCAGCGCTGGAGCTCGGGATCGGGCGCCGACCAGGTGGGTGTTCCGACAGTGCCCCTTCTCCCCTCCGTCTGCCCGTCCCTTTGTCCGTCCTCCCCTCTGCCCGTTGCTCTGTCCCTTTGCCCCTCCGTCCGTCCGTCCGTCCGTCTGTCGCTTTGTCCCTCTGCCCGTCCGTGTGTCCTTCCGCGCTCACCGCCGTCTCTCCCGCAGCTGGGCGAGCTGGGTAAAGGCGCTGGGAAGGGCGGCGGCGGCGGCGGTTCCATCCGCGAGGCCGGCGGCGCCTTCGGGAAGAAGCAGGCGGCTGAGGAGGAGCGGTACTTCAGGTGAGCGGGGCCGGGCCTGGAGCCGCTCCCCGCGGGCCCGGGGCAGGGCCCGGCCGGCCTCTCCCGCGCGCTCGGCTGCATTTCCTGCCGTCCTCTCTTGCAGGGAAAAGGAGCGGGAGCAGCTCTCTGCCTTACGGAAACACCACGAGGAAGAGATCCACCACCACCAGAAAGAGATTGAGCGTCTGCAGAAAGAAATCGAGCGCCATAAGCATAAGATCAAGCAGCTTAAAGATGACTAAGCTGGTGCTGTTGTTGAATGTGCATGGCCAATACTGATCATGGTGTAAAACAGCATGAAGACTGTATTTTTCGGTCAACATAATCCAAATCCATACAATTATGGTCTGCAACAACATCAAATAAACTACTCAGTCTCACTTTCTTGCTCAGTAACTGTTCAATGAAAACAAAACAAATCAACCTCACTATCTGGTTTTAAACTTCACTTTCTTCCAAAGTAAAACTGCACTCTTGAGTAGGCAGACTTGTACAGAACTGAGCTATTTTTTTTTAGATTTGTATGAAACAGATGACCATTTGTGCCTAGTGGGATAACTTTTAAGTTAAAGCTGCAAGAAGAGTTGGGGGAAAATGGTACCGGTGTAGCAGTCCATTAACAGAGAGTTAACTTTGTTTCAAGTAAACTTCTTTGTGGCCTAGGGGGGTGTTATCTCCACTGAACTAGCAGATGACAAAAAAAAAATAAGATTTACTTGTTGCACTTAGTGTTTAGTGCCATAAACTGAGAGAGGAAAATAGTTTTCAAAGTTACGCTGGTGTCACTTGTGGTGGTCCTAGTCCCTGGAGCAACACAGCCAAGATCCTGACTTCCATGTGAATGTTCTTTTCCACAACTGCCCAGTACATTTGGGTTTTTTTTACTTTCTCAACTTCTCTGTTCCTTAGCTAAGTCTCTTTCCAGCGAAGGATGGATTAAAACTGATTTTATGCAGTTTCAATCACTTTTGACATTTTAATGTAGGAAACTCATCATAAAATACACAGTAAGTGACCTGAAACAATGTGGCCTTACTGCAGTAAGCACTGACAAGAAGGGGACTTTTTGTATCAACAGGCAGGTAAGAAAACAGTCGTTCTGTCATTCCTGTTGTGTCTAAATCTGCCCAAACAGCTTCCTGGCAGCACTGCTGAAAGCTGCCTGTGGTACAGTCAGTGAAGGTGGCAGCGACATTGAACTGGGTGGGTCCTGCCTGGAACTGCCCTGTCTGAAAGTGCAGGAGGCAAATGGTGCCTTTGATGTTGAAAGTGGTTTACAAGGGTGTGACTGCTGGCTGAAGGTGTCCCAGTTTCTCCTGTGTTCCCTGATACATCCCCAGACAGCTGCTCCCTTTGGGCTGCCCTCACTTGGTGAATATTGCAGGTAGTGGCACATCTTGTGTGCAGAGTTAAGTGACACCACTGTCACTCTGTGCCCTTAAACACTGTTCTTCAGTGAAGATGTCACCCACAGAGGCTATGGAGTGTCCTTGCCTGGCTGTGCTCAGATGTGAGAGATGGTGGCGTGGTGAGTTCTGCCAAGGCTGTGCACAGAGCTTACCTGTGGGCTTTGTTCCTTTTAGCTGGGGCTAATTAACAAATGATGAGCACCTTCCCCACCTCTCTGAACCTGGTGAGATGAACTGAGCAATGAAAAGCAATATACTATTGGGTTTGGGTTATAACTATTTAAAAATCCAATTTTTTACCTTTTTCAGAATGTTCTTCCTATTGTATCTGTCAGCTGGGGTTGGCTTCCCCAAAAGCTGCAGAGTCATTAGTGAGAAGTTTGGCATAACAGCTTCAGTGGACTGTGGAGAGCTGACATAAATATTAGGACAACTCTATATTCAGAAGGGAACAGATGAGGGTTTATATTCACATCTCTGGGTTTTATTCTGCATTTTGGTGCACTAACTATGCCATATAAGCTCAGCCACAGAGCCTCTGCCCAAGCACCTGGAAGGGAGGGGATTTGCTGTGAGAGGCAGTGATTTGGACCTTTGTGATCTACTGTGCCACAGACACAGGTGTTAAAAACTCTGAAGTCCCTCAGGGCTGCAGTGTACCAGTCAGTACCTTGCTACACCACAGAGCTTTCGTGGCCACCAGCAAATTACACAAACATTTGAATGATTTGCAGCAAGCAGTTTGGGCTCACTCACCACTTCCAGGACCTGTGGACCTGTAGCTGGAGAGATGCCAGCTACAGACTGCTGCAGGATTCCAGAGCAGGAATGCTGGGGAGTAAAACTAGATTATACCTCGGACCTGAGTGATTGCTGGGGAGTTAAAAAGTCACAAGATGTCTAGACACCCTTCCAGGATTCCCCCTGAGTCCATGCAACCTGGAAGACAGGACTTAGTTGTTTTTTGGAAAGGTACACACTTCTGCCATCTGCTTCCAGGCAATTCTGGTTGAGAACAACCAAAACCAAAGCTGATGTTTGAAACTGGTAAGGCTGCAAGGATAGTGCTGAACTGAGATCACAGGTCATAAAGGGACTAATTGTTCTGGGTTTCCTCAATCACTCTGGAATGGCTGATGGCATGACTTGTCCCCTGCTTTGTCCCACAGGCACAGGGGTACACAAAGGAAGGGATTCTTCTCTCTTCTCTGCCAGAACTGGTGCATCTTGGTTATCTGCTAGCTCTTCAGGGTTGGATTGACCCTGTTCACAACACTGACTTCCCATAGCCACCTACAGCACAGAAGTTTCACTTTTTGGAGGAGCCTTTATGTCTTAATGAGATGCTTATCCTTCCTTAACGCCAGATCCTCTGTCTGTACTGTGCTTCTAAAGATCACAGCCCAACACTGCTTGGCCACTGCAGGAGCAGGAAAAGTGCAATTTGTTTTCAGCTAAAACTGAGCTGGTGATTTTTGCTGCAGCAAACAGAATCTATTTCCCAAGTTGCTCGGTTTGTGCTGCATCCTACACAAATTTGATGGAAACTGCCAAGAATCCTTAGCTCAGGGGTGGAGAAAAAAATGAAAGGAAAGTGAGATCCAAGATCTTTAGCAAGCTGGTTTTAGTGCAAGGCACCCAGGTAGCCCAGTCTGGTCTCTTTGGGCCTTTTTGTCACTTTCAACCTCCCCACTCCAGAGCAGATAAAGACAAAGCACATGTGTGTGTTTTCCTAAAAATCAAATAAACTCTGTCTGAGGCAAAATAAACATATGTGCACAGGGTAATAACAGTAGCACGGCCTCTGCAGGCAGAAATTTTCCTGAGCATTTCCCTGCTGTAGAGGTGGTGGAACTCTGGGGGTGCTCAGAAAGTTCCTTACTGATAAATAAAGCTTGAAGATTTTAAGACAGACCTTTCCCTGAAAACCTGGGATTTAGCAAACACGTTAGAACTACACGCAGGTCTCCAGAGAACAAGATATTTACTGGAGGTGGGCACATCTGTAACATATTATCCATAATATGCTGCACTAATGATTGGTCAGGATAAGAAGCCTAGAGCATCAGGAAATGTCATATTCCATATATAAGTTAAAAGCTCACCTATAAATTACAGCAGATTCAACTCTGTTATCTTGATGCTGATGTGGAACGTGCAGGAATTTCAGCCCAGTGTGGAAGAGAAGCAACAGACTGATGGGAACAGGCTGAACCTCAGCAACCTCTGGCCACAGAACACAGAAAAATACCAACGGGTTGCAGAGTAAGTATACAGAGCTGTGGAAAAGCTGGATCCCTTCACTTCCTTTGCTCTGTCCCCTCACAGGTGCTGAAGGAGCAGAGCAGGGCAGCCTCCTTGCCAGAGGCAGGGGGACTGTCCTGCCCTCCCAGCTCTCAGCAGCTGAGATTAACCCTCTCCTCGGTTCCAAGATGATTTTTGTTTTGTCTTGGCCCAGGACTAAATCAGATCTCACAGGTACCTGCTCAGCTCCAATCACAGAGAGCTGTACTAGGCTCATTCTGGGATTTTCTAGCAAAAAAAAAAAAATTGAGAAATCTAGCAAAAATTTAAATTTCATCATCTCAGAGCATCTAGGGCCTCATCTGAGGCACTGCTTGCTGTATGCACTAACCCAAATACCTGCAGGCTATAGCTTGTTCCTGGCTAGAGGTGTCAGATCATTTTGGGCTGAGGCTGTAGTGTGTAACATGAGACCAAAGAACAAAGCAGTGCAAAGCACACAGAACTGAAGGTGGGAGTTGCTAGAGATATTCTGGAAATTATCCTCAATTTATTACACTGCAGAAACATATATACCTCTATATATATATTTTTTTTTACTCATTAGCTGTCAGGTAACTGGTCCCCAGCTGGGTAATAATTCACATAGACTCCATGTGTTTCTAAGGCTGATAATTAATCTTCATCAAGAAACCCATACTTTTATACCCTAGTTTGCTACAGGTGGACCTAATTAGTCCTTTACTTAAAACACCATCACCACTGGCTAATTAAGTTTACCCTTTGGTAAACAAATCTCCATGACACATTCCACACATTCACAATACCAGGTGCAGCAAGTGAAGATAAGAATTGTTTCTCATTCTTTTCTCTGATCCTCTCACAGCCTTTCCCAGAAGGATGCCTGGGAAAGTTGTCTGGTGCTCTCTGTGACCAGAGAGCTATTACCACAATTAGCCTCATCAAGTTCAGTTGCCAGCTGACAGGACTTATGTCATGATACTTCATAATTCACTCCTGGATACTATATTATAAAAAAATTAAGAGCTTTGCAGGACATTTGTTAAGCACCACTAAAGATGCTCAGCTCTCTCAATTCCTCTCACTATTTGTATTGTGAGAACTCCATCATTCTTAACTCCCAGAAAAACTACTGCAGTGAACTGGGATGGACAAGGCAACGAATGATTACCCCTCCTTCCATCTCTACAACACAGCAGACCCAACACCCAGCACTGAAGAGCTGGCTCTAATGCCAAATCTCAAGAGGGAAGTCACTGAGGCAGTGCCAATTCTACACGAGAAGCAGCATGTCTGTCACCAGACTGGTTCAGCAAGACAGACTGAACACCTCCAGTATCTGCACAACCTTGCCTCAGCTTCTGGCTTGGAAACACTGAGCATCACACACCACTTTTCCCACAAGTCCCACATTACCAGTGGTGGGAGATCACACACACGTGATTTACCACACAGGTACATGCCATCTTCTGGAGAGTATTCTGGGGTGAAGGTACTGGGAGAACCTTCTCTGAGAGTACATGAGCTGCTACCTTTGTTCAGACTCCGGATGCACAGCTGACACGACCATAGGAACACACACAGGCGGGATCTCCGGGTTTAGTTTGACACAGCACTCTGGGACTCAGCCTGAGCCAACCCAGCACACATTGACTTCCACGTTATGCAACAGCATGACAAGCACGTGAAGCCAGCCCAACAGCATCGCTGCCAACAGGCCGATTCCTTCCTGACTTATCTATTTATTGTGTCCAGCCTGCACTCATCGAGAGCCTAATCAAGAAAATCTGGCGAGCAGGCAAGTAAGACTTAAGCACCGATTAATTACAGCTTAGCAGCTGCACAGCCCCGCACGCCAGTGTCCTGAGATGAGCCTGACCCGCAGCTCCCGCAGCCGCATGGCTTCTCCTCCTTGCCTCGGGCCTGAAGGGTAACGCGGCCAGACCCGCTCCGGGGGCTCACACGAGCCACGGCTCCGGGAACGCGGGAGGCCCCGCGAGCAGGCCGGGGGCAGCTCCGGGCCGGGGTCCCGGACGCGCCACGGGGAGCAGGCCCGGGGGCAGCTCCGGGCTGGGGTCCCGGGCGCGCCGCGGGGAGCAGGCCCGGGGGCAGCTCCGGGCCGGGGTCCCGGGAGGGCTGCGGGGAGCAGGCCCGGGGGCAGCTCCGGGCCCGCCGTCGCCCCCTCAGCGCAGGCCCCGCCCCAGCGCGCGGGGCGGAGCCGAGCGCAGCGGCCCCGCGCGCTCCCTTTGTTCGGGCCGCGGCAGGCGCTGCCCCTTTAAATGCCCCCAGTCCGGCCCTACCGGCGCGCCGGGTGGAAGGCGCCCCGCGATTGGTTACTGCGCCTCCCTCTCATTGGCCGCCGGGAGGAATGGCGCGTCCCGCCTCTCGCATCTCATTGGCTCCGCCGACTGCCCATCGGCAGCGCGGGTTTCTGAGTGGGCGAAGCAGCGGTCCCTGGAAACAGTTCCGGGAAACCCCGCGTGCTGCCGGGGTCGCGCCGCCGTCCATGAGGAGAAGGAGGAGCGCGCGCCATTTGCCGTCGCTGCTTGGGCCCGAGCTGCGCCGCGCCGGCCCCGCTCCGGTGAGTGCCGGGGCCGCCCCGCGGGGCAGGGGCGCTCCGCGGCCGCGCCGAGCCCTCCTGCGTGGGCCCCGCGAGGGGACGGGCAGCGCGGGCTGCGGGCAG